>NC_140941.1:89427619-89457619 GCF_014529385.1 Adiantum capillus-veneris
CATCTACATCTCTATTATGCCGCCCATTACATGATCACAGAAACAGCTGTCATAATAAAAACATGTGTTTGGACGCTCAGCTAGAGGTAAGATACGAGTCGCCAAGAATACCCCATACTCCCGAGTGCGGGGAGTACTGTTAAAATATCCTCTTAGTGGATGGCCATAACTACGATACAAAAAAATCTTCTGAGGAGGTAGGAACTGGGCTAGCAGGTATAACCGATATGAAAAACCTTGCTTCATTGAATTTTCTATGTAATAATACTATGACCCTAGGCCCAGAGCCTCAGTAACCATCGCCAATCGGATATTGTTCTTGAAATGCTCACGACCCCAAAGGGTCACACGCGTCACTCGGTCCTGATATGTCCACCACTTAGTTTGGGAAACAGAGGTTCCTAATTGCGGAAACAGATGACGTTCATAACGGAGTAATGTTGCTCTCCGAGTAGATTCACTTGATAGATGAAGATGTGCTGTTGCTATGGCAAAAACCTGCTCTTGACTATAATCCATAATATGTTAGATACACCTGGGGAGCAAATAAGTTGGAGTTGGTAACTTCGGAAAAGTTACTCTATACTATGGACTCGATTTTGTAAAAATGTCACTTGTCTTTTATAGACCCACTTTATGAATCCTAGACCAAATTGGAAATAACAAAGATTACCCAAAATTGATTAACTCACACCTGTAAGATCGGTGCACGTATACTTTACCCTAGTGGATAGCTGTATGACATAAGCTTACTGTAGGGTCTGGAGTATGGGTAACGGGTTATGTATGATCATCCAAGGCTAGGTACAATAACTCGTAACAAATTACAGACCGGGTATCGACTATGTGAATGGATTAATATCTATTGCCATGGTGAGGTGGGGGACAGTGTGACTTGTACTTGCATTTAACTTAAAACTATCTACATTGTACAAAAGAATGCTCTGTAGCATTTAAGGTAGTCTCTGCATTAATTTTTTTGTGCTTCATACTGCACGCTACCGCCTGTGTACTGGGGTTTGGGTCTGCAGCCGAATACAGTAGCGGATGTGGCACGACATGGTCTGTAACCTCCAGATCTTTGGCTAGGGGTAATCCCGCAGAATATGGCCCTTATTGGAGACCTCGATTGTGGGTAACCTGCCCGACTCTGTGTTGCGTCTTCTACAGATGGGCATCAACAAGTATTAAAGCATCTCAAGGTCAGTACTCATACTCACTTAGCATTGTGCTCTGTAATCACCTCTGTGTGTGTGTTCTAAACTGTGTGAGTAAGAATCTATTGACTGTTGTGAGCTCAACATGCCGAAAAAGACTGAGAAGGGGATTGTGGGGGCTACTTCGTCTCCTAATCTACAGGTTAACAAATTTTTTTTTTGCTCTCGAGGCTGTTGAAAGATATTGTGAGCCGGGATATGTGGCTATGTTGAAAATGCTTGTTTCTTAGTAAAATGAAATGTTTTGAAAGAACATTATTCAATCTGTCTTTTTATATAAAAAAACCACGTTCTGGAAAATGTCTCTTTCTCGTTTATGGGAAGAAATGAGAGTAGCTCATATAGCTAAGAACCACCAGGATTTTACTATAGGTTTGCTTTATGACAAATGGGAAGTAGTGAGTCTCTATGACTAATGATGCTGGTTTCCGTCAAATAAGCAGAGCGTCGAAGAAAATCCAGGTTCTGTAAACGGTTTTTTGGATGAGATAATATCTATCCCTATTGGGTAAAAAGCTGCTAGGTCTCGAGTGTATCTTAATGTATGGATGTACTGATTATTGGATGGCATGGTGTCCAATGGGAAATGGTATGTCTATGATGCTCTTGTTTTAGCTTCTCAATAGAAGGAAAGTACTTATGAATGGGATACTGTAGGTCTCTGAATAAAGCCGGAATTTCACATAAAAATAAAAAACTCAAAACAGTGAGATGTAATGGTATAAGAATGATAGGATACTTTGGTAAGTTGTAATACTATTGAGTTGAAGTACTCTGGGTAAGTTGACAGATCTTAGATTGATTTGTTTTTTAGTTCAGATGCCTATTTTACTGAATCGGCTAAAAGATATTTTGAATTTGCTGAATACTGGCTTTGGATGTGTTGCCCTATCTTCTGATATTCTGTAGGTATTTAGTGGCATCACATACCCTATTGTGGTAGTAAATAGCCTGTTTCAAATTTACTCGATCTTTTTTACCATATTACATCACATGCTAGGAAGATTAGTGAAAGTTTCTCGTGGCTCATCACTGCTTCAGCGTATTGACAGATTTTTGATGGCCATGGTTGGTTTGACCCTCGGTTATTCAATAAAATAAGCTTGCCAACATCTGCTCACTTCTTATTCTCACTCAAGTATATATGAACAATTCTTTACCTACCATCTTGTAGTATATACAACAAAAAGTTTCTAGTGGGTGGTTTAAAAGGTTCTCGATACTATGAGGAATGTCATAAATTTCCTTTAGCTGATCTAGGCTAGTTACTCTTACTTCATTTCTTTCTCGGACGATGTCTGGGCTGGCTCTATGGACTGAGTCGTCTAGGGTATTATGGTATGAAATATAGTTTATAGCTGGCTTGGGCAACAGTATGTCAGACATGACATAATAACATAGTTATTTCTTGATAAAGGAAGTGAATATAACTAAACAAGAAAAAAAGGGCTCTGGTTTGTAAATCGGTAAATACTTAGTTATACTTTTTTTTGGGATATCTCAGCTTGTTTATAAAATGTTTCTTGAAGTAGGATCTATTCCAAAAGATTTATTTTTATATACTTCAAATTACTAGGAAGGGGTTGTCCTTGAAGGAGTACGAGCGGAAGTGCAACGCGAGAGAGAGTGGGAGAAGAAGAGCACGCCGATATGGTGAACTCGCTCTACTGTAATGTGTAGAGCATAGTGAGTTCTTATTAGGTTTTTACAAAAGAATATGTGTACATACCTGGCGGCCCGCCCACTTACCTGGGCGACCACATTGGGCTTTATACCCCAACAACCTCCCACTTAAAGTCCAATGTGGTACTTTAAGTGTGAGAGAAGCTACTATACAAGCTCATATACAAGAGATGTAGAGAAGTGATGTACTACCCTACACCTAACACCTGGGCGACCACATTGGGCTTTATACCCCAACAACCTCCCACTTAAAGTCCAATGTCGTACTTTAAGTGTGAGAGAAGCTACTATACAAGCTAATATACAAGAGATGTAGAGAAGTGATGTACTACCCTACACCTAACTGCTTGCGAAAATGCACAAAGCTCTCTGAGGGAAGTCCTTTTGTAAGTAGATCAGCAGGATTTTCTGTGGTGTAAACTTTGACAAGATGAAGTTGCTTATCCTCGAGCATTTCCCTGATGAAATGATACTTCACATCCACATGCTTTGTCTTTGAGTGATAAATTGGATTGCGAGCCAATTGTAAAGCACTTTGACTATCACAATAAAACACAGGCATCTCTTCTTTGATTCCCAAATCTGTTACTAGTCGATTAAGCCAAATTGATTCTTTGCATGCCTCTGATGCTACAACATATTCAGCCTCTGTAGTAGACTGAGTAACACAATCTTGTAATCTAGAACGCCATGATACTGCTCCACCAACCAATGTAAAGACATACCCTGACGTAGACCTTCGGTTGTCTAAGTCACGTGCATAATCTGAGTCTGTAAAACCCTTTACACTTAGCTCCTGACTCCCATAGCATATGCGCATACTCTTTGTAGCTTTCAGGTATCTCAATATTCCTTTCACTGCCTCCCAATGTTTCTTGCCTGGGTTTGACATGTATCGACTTACTACTCCCATTGCAAATGCAATGTCTGGGCGAGTAGCAATCATTGCATACATCAAACTACCCACTGTAGACGCATATGGAATCTTATCCATTTTAGCCTGTTCTTCCTCAGACATAGGACAATCTTGATTGCTAAGTTTCACATATGGTGGCAATGGAACACTCAATGCCTTTCCCTTCTCCATATTGAAACGGTGCAAAAACTTCTCAATATACTCTGTTTGAGATAACCAAATCAACTTCTTTGATTTGTCTCTCTCAATGCACATACCAATTATATGACTTGCCTCACCCATGTCTTTCATGTCAAACGATTTTGCCATCTTTGACTTCAAAGCAGAAATTTCTTCCAAGTGCTTGCTAGCAATCAACATGTCATCCACATACAAAATAAGGATCAGCCAACTGCCATCCTTAGCCTTCTTTGTATATAGACAGTGATAGAACTCACTACGTTTGTAGCCTTGAGAAACCATAAACTTGTGGAACTTATGGTACCATGCCCTCGGTGATTGTTTTAAACCATAAAGACTCTTTAACAACTGGCATACCAAATCTTCCTTGCCTTTCTCAACAAACCCTTCTGGCTGCTGCATGTAAATTTCCACATCTAAATCACCATGCAAGAACGCTCTCTTGACATCCATTTGGTGCAACACCAAATCTAATATGGAAACCAATGCAAGAAAGCATCTCAATGTAGTCATCTTGACCACCGGAGAGAAGACTTCCTCAAAGTCAATGCCTTGTTCTTGCTTAAAGCCCTTGGCAACAAGCCTTGCTTTTTACTTTGGATGACTATCATGAGCGGTGATCTTATACCTGTAAACCCATTTACAAGGTAGAGCCTTTTTGCCCTGTGGTAATTTAACTAGCTTCCATGTCTGGTTTTTATGCAAAGCTGTCATCTCGGACTGCATGGCCAATTGCCAATTCCCAGAGTCCTTCTCTACACACAATAGGTGGCTCAGGCTCAGCCACAACCTGTTGTTCCACTCTATCATGTCCTTGCTCCTCTTGAGCCCTGACATTTTGTCTTGCACGTGCAGGTCCATCTTCTTGGAAGACAACTCTTCTAATCTCCTCAACCCTCTCTGGTTTAGAATGATATTGGCTTCATTAAAGTGAACATCATTGCTGTAGATAAACTTTTTGGATTCGGGATCCCAAAGTCTGTACCCCATCTCACCAGAATTACCATAGCCTAGAAAGATGCACTTTCTACTCTTTGGCTTAAGTTTGTTCCTAAATTCCTTTGGAACATGAGTATATGCCTCATAGCCAAAGACTTTGAGATGCTTGTATGAGGGAATTTTGCCTGACCATACCATCTCTGCCACTGAATCCTTCTGCAAAACCTTTCTAGGAGATCTATTTATAAGATGAACAGCTGTTGATACAGCTTCAGCCCAAAACCCATTTGGCAGTTGTGCATTAAACAACATTCTTCTGACCTTCTCTTGTATGGTCCTATTCATCCTCTCAGCAACACCATTTTGAGGAGGATTGTAAGGAGCAGTAAGTTCATGTTTTATACCTTTTGACTCACAAAAGTCCTGAAAGGCCTTTGAAACATACTCTCCACCATTGTCAGTGCGTAAGCATTTAAGCTTCTTGCCACTTTGATTCTCCACAAGTGTCACAAACATTTTGAAAACACTAAACGCTTCATCCTTGTGCTTGAGAAAGTAAACCCATAATTTCCTCGAGTAATCATCTATAAATGTCATAAAGTAAGAAGCTCCCCCTAGAGATAGGTTAGGCATAGGTCCACACAAATCACTATGAACAAGTGCCAACTGTGTATCTCTTCTACTGCTTCTATGCTTATGTGGCTGCTGTGTTTGCTTACCATACAGACAATGTTCACAGAATTCAAAATCATTAAATGACAAGCCAGGCAAATAACCAGAACGAGACAAGATTTCCATTCCCTTCTTGGACATATGTCCTAACCGGCTATGCCACAAAGAAACGTTCGGCTGCTCGGTTACATTGATTACATTTTTAGAGACATTTGATACATAAATCATGTAAAGTCCTCCAGACTTTACTCCATGTGCTACTGTCATAGAACCCTTGGATATCTTCCACATGTTCTGTCCAAAAGTGGTGACGTAGCCAGCATCATCAAGTAAACCTGTGCTGATCAAGCTCTTTGTAATTGCGGGAACATGTCTCACATTCTTCAGCGTGAAAGAAGAGCCATTCTGAAACTTCAATTGAACATCTCCAACACCTAAGATCTCACATGTCTGCCCATTGCCTAGCCGAACATGATCTTTAGTGGTCACATAAGAGGTAAACCACTCCTTGTTTGGAGACACATTAAGTGATGCCCCTGAGTCTATAATCCAGTCACTTAGTGCATTTCCATCAGATGCTATAAGAAGAGCTGAGTCCATTGTATTCTTCAAGAAGTAGATGTCTCCTGACACTAGACTGTCATCCTCTGCAACAGTGTTTGTCACATTTATTTCTTGAATCTTCATTGAGGACTTGTTCTTCTCACCATGGACTTCAGCTTTCTCTTTGCCTTTTACTGCTTTCCATTCTCTGCAGTCTCTTTGTGACCCTTCTTGCCACAATGGTAGCATTCTATGTCACTCTTGCCTTTAGCAATGCGGGACTTGCTACGAGACCGATCCCTCTTTCCACCTTTGAACTTTTCTTTGGTCATTTCTCTGACAACTAAGGATGTTCCTTTGCCTTTGTCCATTGTCTTTCTGTTGGTTTCTTCAGTAAGCAGACTGCCTTCTACACCTGCTATGGTCAAACCATCTAGAGGTGGAGAATTACTCAAAGCTGTGCGAAAAGTGTCCCAACTTTCCGGCAATGTGATCAATAGGAACATAGCTCTAACAGGTTCATCAAACTTGACACCTTGAGCTGACAACTGATTGTAGATGGTGTTGAATTCATTCAGATGATTGGACATAGGGGTCCCTTCTTTCATCTTCAAGTCAACAAGCTTCTTAAGCCAGTATACCTGTGAAGCTGCACTTTGCTTCTCATAAAGATCACTCAGCTTTAACCATGCTTGATAAGCCGACATCTCGTCTGCTACATTGAAGTAAACGCTTTCTGCCAAAGTCAGCATAATGGTAGAAAGTGCCGATTCATCCATTTCGCTCCATTCATCTTCGTCCATATCTTCTGGTTTTATCCCCTTGAGCTTTATAGGTTTTATCTGCTTCTTTTGTACCAACACGTGCCAAATCTGCTTCTTCCACAATGGGAAATTGGTTCCATCCAGCTTCTTGATATTGTAAAGAGCAGTGTCCTATGATCCAGCCATAACTACGCTTCACAATAGTTTACTTTCCTGGGAAAAATTCGACAGAGTTTCCCCTGTAAACTGTCCTCTAAACCAATATCAACCTGTCAAATGAACCAAGAAAGCTTCAGATTCTGCAAAAATTTCGACAGAGTCTCCTTTGTAAAATGGCTCTGGTGTATTAACAAACAGACCAAAAACAACTCAAAAAACCACTGTCTCTCTAACACTGTAAGCTGTGGGTAAACCTGTCCTGCACCTGTACTGTCTCTCACTGTCCTGTAAACATAGATTGCAACAATGCCTCAACAACAGTAAAGCAAAGATGCAATCCTAACTGTCTAACTCACAGTCAATACATCCTAGCTGCCTATCTAAGGGTGCTTGAGGGATCGCTCCAAGACCTGTATCACCGAAAGAATCTCAACATTCGAGAATCCCCCAGCTCAATAAAACCTCACTCGACCCTCAACAAAGGCTGCAGTAAATCTGACAGTACATAGACTTCCCACAAAGTCATACATCCACAAATTTCCCACTGTATGCTGTAACTGCTGCGGCGGTTGTTTGCTGCGTGACTCACAACCAGCAAACCCTCAACAGACATACATTATCTCTGACAATACATCCCATGTGGAAGTACCTGCAATGTCAAGATGAAATCTGGAATATCAAGCAGCAAACACAAGCTACCTGATGAACTAGTGGATCTTGCCTACAGTCTGTGTGTAGGTGCGCCCGTGTAATATGTGACACGCCTCCAAGAACTGTAAGTCGTCCTTCGTTGTGTAGATAGCCACAAATCAGCACACTGGAAGTGCAGATATCCTCAACACTTGCAGTCGTAGGCCGAAACCCCAAATTTGCAGAGTCGGATTTGCACATGCCGAGACCACGTAGTCGAAAATGGCCTGCGCAGATCTTTGTCGAAGCCGAACGGTGGCCGAGATGTCAAATCTAAGCAGGTGACTCTGGCTACCTGCAAATGCTGCCCCGAGCCTCGATCTGAGCTCTGATACCAGTTGAAGGAGTACGAGCGGAAGTGCGACGCGAGAGAGAGTGCGAGAAGAAGAGCACGACGATATGGTGAACTCGCTCTACTGTAATGTGTAGAGCATAGTGAGTTCTTATTAGGTTTTTACAAAAGAATATGTGTACATACCTGGCGGCCCGCCCACTTACTTGGGCGACCACATTGGGCTTTATACCCCAACAGTCCTTAATAAACTGAGATCTGGCTCGAGATTGCTTGTGCCTACCTCTATAAAGTGAAATTCTCTACAATTAGATTAAGGAAGAAGTTCTTTTTAGTTTTGATTATAATCTCCCTATAAAACTCCTAAAATCTAAGGTTAGGTAAGGAAATTTTTTTAAATTTAATCCAGAAATAACCATATATATAGCTGCTCTATGGGGTTTCCACTTTCCTTTAACAGATGGCAAAAAAGACAAGGAATTTTTTTTCTAAAAGAACAAAATACAAGTTAATAACTGTGTTTTTTTAATTGTGACATGGATAACAACTGGGATGCCCAGCATCACCTGCATATAGTACGTGGTAACGAATTGTTTTCTTGTGGCTATGGGTGCAGGTGAGGGCTACCTTCCTTGATTAAAACATTTCGTTCTTAACATATGGCAGATCTCTTAACGTGAAGCAAAATTTCCCAGACTTTGGGATTGCGGTTTCCCGCGCTATATTCTGTTATCTTCATTACCTTGTACAAAATTTATTTTCAACTGCAAATAAATTACTGTACAAATCCATTGTATTATTCTAGTATTGTTGGTCTGTGAACAGGTAGTGTTCGTTTGCGTATATATATAGATTTAAAACTGCTACACACACAAACTTGGGCGACACAATAGTATAATATAAAAGGGCTATCATGGTGCCCCTAGAAACACTCTTTTTTCCACACATATGCATATGGTTTCAATAAGTCTCACATATTCTTGGTGTATATGACCTTAACCAACACCCGCCACCAACACAACACTCAAATTTTTTTTCCAAAATGCGTGGGATAGCAATTATTATCAATTTTAGTTAGTACTTAAATCATATGTGGAGTGGGTTATTTTGCTCCACAAACAAACAAAACTATGGCAAAATTTTCTCACCATTGTTGTTTATCATAATTATTTGGGTACTTATAGTTTCAATTGTTTAGTATGAATGCTATGATTGTCATGTATCAAATATGTGGTTTTCTTTTTTCATAATGATTTCATTGGGCTTACAAAAGAAGTACCATCTTGGCCTTTTTTTTCTTTAGTGAGGCTCCTAACCTAAATTAAAAGGTATTCACTACCTTAAACCTTTTAGATATTGAATACCTTTTAATTTAGGTTAGGAATATATTTTAATCAAAAGGTAATTGAAAACTAACTCAAAAAACAATGGAAGTTTGGGAAAACCAAAACTTTTTCCAAACAAACCACTTTAAACAGTCACCACATTTGAGGTACACTTAACATTGATGTACATGGCTTGTAGGATAAATGGTTTGCTAATTCTACGTTAGCGTGACAGGTATAACAACCAGAGTTTAGTGTCGACACTTATCTTCCCACAAAAGACATGTCAACTGCTATCTTCTTGCTTTTTTTGGATGGTGGTAGGTAGCAACTGGACTCTCTCACTTAACTAGGATCAACAACTATTTCTCCATTTTCTTTTTGCAACCATACACATTTCTTTTTATTTTTTTCTCAAGAGGAAATTTTGAGAACTTTATAATTTTTTTGACATTATTACACTAATTTTCTTCAGTTGTGGGTGAGATGTGTCTTTTTCCTCTTCCTTTCAATCAAAATTTCTAATTTTAAAATGATATAATTGGAAGCTGAGACACACTACTTCCAAACATTGGAGAGAGAGAGACTCATTTGACTTATTTTCATAATATAGGGAAATACTATTTTTTGCATCAAAAAGGTTGGCATTGGCCCAAAAACAAAATTTTTGTAGTACCAAAGAAGTTGGGAACATATAACAACTTTATTTATAAAGCTGATTAGTTGTGGAGGTGAATTGGTCAAAAGAGAAGTGGTGAAAGTGTATGAACAACATTTGGGAGGTAAAATGACCAAAATCAATGAAATTTTTCATTTGGAAGCTGTCGTGGGGGGCTATCCCAAATGGGAATAGATTTGTACAAGAGGACTTGGCACAAGCACTTGCTATGGATGCAAGGCAACTTTTGAGGATCCTCTACATCTGTTTAAAGACTACCCTTCCTCGTGGATTCTCATTGCCAAGACCTACAAATGGGTGCAAGAATGTGGAAGATACTCTTTTTTTAAATGACTCGGTGCTAGTAGGGAGAAAATTCAAAAAACCAGGCCCGTTGTAGTGTGCAAACAAATTACTAGATTCTACTATCTAAAGCAAATTTGGAAAGGCTAAAACGTTCGGATCGTTGAAAGAAATTGTATGGTAGCTCAATACACTAATATGATATATGATAGCAATGAGATTTTTTATGCAATAGGATCAAGATTAGGGCTAGTTCCACAAGCTAACGAATGGAATCATGCATTGACCTACATTCGGGCGCAAAGGAAAAAACAGGGTCTCTATCACTTATAATTTTTACAACCCCTTTTTGGAAATGTTGTCCTCTCAAGGAACTTGTAGTGTTCGAGGCTCATTGTACATTGTTTGTTGAGTTGATATAACATCTACACTCACAATTGTGAGTGTGGCAACAAAAAAATGTGTCTTTGAATTAGATTAGAGAGGAAGAAAATTATACAACAAATGAGTCCAAGGAAGGGACTCAAGGGTGGTCATTTTACAAAAGCTCAAAATGGAAGGGCAAATGACGCTTTTGGTGTGCTATGAATGATATTTTTTATAAAATGTCTTATGGTCGGATTAGGCAATGCCAAGGGTGGTGAGAAGGCAACATAATGTATGTTGCAAAGTTGTCTGAATAAAACATGAAGTTTGTCTTTTTTTTATTTTATTTTTTGCAAAACTTACAATTGTGAGTGAATTATATTGATCAACCCAAAAAATTACAAGGTCTTGTCATGCTCGTGTTGTATGTTTGTTATTACTTGCTCGCTGCCAAATTGTCCAATGATGAGGAGAGGCTACTAAAAGAAACATTTAGAATGTTAACACCAATGTTTAAGTCACCCAAGTCTACAACAAAGATTGCCATGTTGTAATTTTGAAAAAAATATGTTAATGGAGATGCTGAATGTGAATTGTAATGGGAGGCTACTTTGATGATTTTGGTGCTCATGATCTTGATGGGTGCATGCAACACCTCTACCACTGACAATAGGCATGCCATTAATTCAAGTGCACGAGAGTTTTTTGTTGTAGTATTGTTACACCCATTTTTCCATTAAATTGGAGTTGCAAGAAGCCTAGTATGGCAAGTGGAAATTTCTTTGTTAGTTTTGTCTCTTGCAAGTAGAGCACATGTGATGCCATTAGTATATAATTTTCTATAATCTATCTTATGTGTTTACTAAAAGAGACAACACTCAATGATTAAATGATGACATGTGTCTTAAATAAGCTCTAATGACATTTTTGTGGAGATCCATTTGGATTGCACTTGTGGACATTATAATTCTTTGAGCGCCGTCTTGTTAATTTTGATATGGAAAGGATGTATCCTTTTGATTAAGTATACATTAGCTAGGTCTCAAATACAAGATAGTTTTGTGTATGCAAGGCGATGTGTTTTGGGTTGAAGGCTAGTCTTCGCAATGTAAGTCCTTGCACGGTGGATTGTTCATTTACTAGCTGGTTGCAAGTGTAGTTATGATCTTGAGATCGTATTCATATAGTTTTTTTGAATCAAAATTCATGTACTACATGTTCTATTGGGCTCCATTGTTTGCTATTGGTTGGTGATTATTGTGTGATTTTCATAGTGTTTTTCCTTTCCACGCGAGTATTACTTTGTTCATTGTTTTTGGGAAATCCTTGTACTCCCTTTTGTGGCCTTGACTACTCCATTCACAATATTCAAGTTTCCAATGCATAGCTCATTAGAGATGCTTGTTTTTAGGGTTAAAGTGGTATGGAATCCTTCAATTAATTTGGATTTGCTGGAATGTTAGTCCTTTTGCTAAGTGAGTTGTGTCTTTATCAATAGTGAGAAAAGTGTGGGGTGTTTCCTCTAATGGTTGACAATGTTAAGGTTATGGTTATCCTTGTCTTTGTTAGAGTAAAATAGATGCAACACTTGGTGACTTTTTAATATAAGTTTATTTCAATTTTTAAGGTACTCTACATCCTTCTTAAAGCTACTTTGGCTAGCTCCAAGTCTAGTAAGGATATTTATGCAAATTGGGTCAATTTGTTGCATTTTCATTGAGAGTTCATAGCACTTTGGATATAAGTGCCAGTATGAAGGGAATATTGTTTCAATATTATTCCCAATAGTATATGTTTTTGTACAAAGACCTGTATATCCTTGAGGGGACTTGTCTAGCATAAACTGCCACTTAGAATGGCATCCAATCCATGGAATGTTTCTTCATGGACTCATTTGATTGGATGCAAGCATGAGTCTGTTATGAAAAGCATGCTAGATCCAATCGATAATACCTCAACAAAAAACTATAATTCTTTAATCTTTATATGGAAGGAAAAGTGCATCCAAATTCTTAGCTCTCAAAGTTATTTGAAAAGAAACAACTACAGGTAAGTGAAGGATAGAATGGATTATGGTGCCACCGATATTGAAAACTGCCTTCCCAGCATAAGCGATTAATAGTGCTATTAGAGAGTCTAGACTGGGTGGACTTTTATGGTTATTGATCTTTGCAATCCTTCTTCTAGCAATAGCAAGGTGAATGTTTTGCGTATTCTTTCTCCTCTTGTGAGGAAGAGATGTTATCAATTTGTTAGGTTGTATTATTTCTTTAGCATTATGTCATCGAGTTTGCCATAGGCTCTCATCCTTTAGTTAGCATGCTCAAAGCTAGTGCTCTGAGAGGGGAGATCCAAGGGTTGTTGATCTTGCTTGAAAATGGCCAACTCATAGTGAATCTCTTTGCAAATGACTACCTTCTTTTCTTAAAAGCTTCCTCGTAGATAATTTGGAAGGCTCTCAAAATTGTGCAAATTTGCAATAGCCTCAGGATCAAATTGCAATATTGAGAAATCAAGATCAATATTACTCTCAAAATACAACTCCTTTGATCCGTTTGTGTGGATTGGAGATATGGTATCAAAAGGAAAGATTTTTAGACACTTGGGAGCCCCTCTAGTAGGGTCGACATAATGCACAATCAAAGGTTTCTACGGGTCTTAAATAAGACGAGGTGCAAGATGCAAAGGTGGGATTATGTGGTTCTCCCCCTCTTGAGCAGGGTGAAGGCGATTAATTTTTTTATGTTCTCATACATAGCCTTCACTTGTCCGCTTCTCAAATGGACAAAGGCAATTGGAAAGATTTCTTAAAACTAGTGAAAAGATTCTTGTGGAAAAATAACACCAACTACTCAATTCCCTGGTAGTGGGCCAAATGGGAGTCTGTTACGAGACCAATGGAGCAAGGTGGTGTTTGAATCCCAACCCTTCTACTCATGTAAAATCACAACATGCCAAATTTGTGGCCTCAATACAAAGCAAGACCAAGCATGGGCCATTATAAACAAGGGCATGATTGGCAAGTCAAAACTCTTCTCCCAAGGTAGCTAGTGGAAAGAGGTAGAGGTGCACAAAAAACAACTAACCCCTTAGTGGCCCAGGCTAAGACTAGGTGGCACGACAAGTGAGCTAGTACGAAAGTGCACCAGAGCAACAAGGGCTCTAGAGTGGAGAGAGGTAACCATATATTCTCAAAACTCCATAACTTACTATAGTCACCTTGGCTCTCTAAAGTAGGAAGAAATTTATTGAACCCATTTTAGAGAGAAATTGCCAGAAAGGTTAATAATAAAAGACTCCAATGACTGGACCATTATTGAAACAACAGCAAAAAGATCTAGAAATAAAGGGACCAATTGTTTATCCAGATTAACCTCAATGGTACTCAAAGACTTTTGATTAATAGAGCTATAGAAGGGCTAGACAGTTGTTCGATTCCTTTATGTGAGTCTAAGTTTGAGTGGAAAGCCTTGCAGTAGCCCAAGATTAATTTTTTTTATGAAACACAAACCAAGAACATCTACTACACTCTAATGTGCAATTCTGATTGGTTCTCCTCCCTTAACAAGAAATGGAGAAAGCAATGGTCGTAATAAAAAATGGGTGGCAATAGCCAATAACATTTGGAGTCCACAATGGCTACTTTGCAATGAAGACCTTTTTTTGGAAGGTACTTTGTGGGGCTTTTCTAATCGGCATTAAGATTTTACCCGGAGGTATTGAATCATATGGGTGTTTAGGTTGCAAAGCAACCAATGAGGACCTTCCTCACTTATTCAAGGATTGCCTGGTAATTTGTGGCATGGTAGGCAAAATATGCAAATGGATTCAAAAGACCTAGAAGATAGGGTTTTTTAAGAACGAGTTATTCTTAGGAGGGTTAGTGGTGAAAAGACAAATGCTTCTAATGTGTAGACAAATTGTTAGATTCTACTACTTTCAGCAAGTCTGGAAAGCCAGGAACCATCACGTCTTTGAAATTTTCCTCTAATTAGCTAGTTTCATAGAGATTATCCAAGAAAGCAGGGAAGTGAGTATTTCAAATGGTAAAAGGAAGAGTCCAAATGAGTGGAATAGGGAAATACTTACTATCATGACCGCAAATCAATGTTTGCAAGTTCATGGGTAATGGATCACCTCTGGGACCTTGTAGCTTCTTGACGTATTGCCTGATCCCTCAAGGCTTGACACAAGATTGATATTACTTTGTACATTTTTTTTGGAGAATATAATACATCCACTCGCAATTGTGACTTTGGCAAAAAAAGCATTACGTCATCAAATATGTATTGTTGTTGGGAGTTAAGTTTTTCAATACCCATGTAGTGGTTGTTGTTTTTCATTGTTAGATACTTAAAATTCTACAAATGAAATGGCTCTTTAGAACACAGATTCATGTTTAAGTCATTAAGATGTTTGTTTTATGTGAGTCATGTGAGCCATTATCTGTTGTATTAGTTGTAGTTGTGGTTGAGGGAGAGAGTAGAATTTCTTTTCAAGGTTTTCTACTCGACTTGTGTCTTTACTGAACTTCATCTTATTTGATTTTATGACTTGTAAATGTTCACATCATATACGTCCCTTCATGAAGAAGATTCTTTCAAATGTTGGTTCTCATTTGTGATCCAAGTTAGGTAAAACAAGCATTGTTCTCTCTGTAGTAATCTTTTGGACTTTTAAAAACGTTATATTTTACAAATTGATCTTACCTTTATGCAATGTTTTGTATGTTGTTTGGTATTGCTTAATTGTTGATTTGATGCATATTCAATCAAGCGTTGATGATGGAGATTTGAGTGTATTTATAAAAAATAATCTAGAAAAACATGCCTATATTTGATGAGGCAAGTTTTTGCAGAGTGAATTTTCTTTCAAGAACCAATGCACACTGATAAAGAGGGAGTGTTTATATACACAAAGTTGGGAGTTACAATGTGGAGTGGTAATGATAGTGCTATGTAAATTGCTTGGTACACACTAATTTTGTGTGTGCTAGGAATAGTGTTGCCTACCTTGTGTAGTCTGTTGTCACCACATTATTTACACATATGTCCAATTGGGATTTTACTGATTGAATTATTATGATGTCCTTTTTTGTTATATATGATATGTACTACGTAGCTTAGTACACCATGTGCATTCAAGATGAATTGAATATCACTATTTGCATCCCATAGTGATGCAATTGTGATATTAAAATTGCTTATGTACAAGTCCTTTATATGTCATTTCAAGAAGAGTGCTGCATTGGATAGTGTATGCCAAAGTGTACTTGCAAGATTTGCACCCAATGTTCAAAAGGCATATCATTTTTAGTGCCAAGTGTATCAAGGCTATTTTTAATGCATTCAAAATTTTTCTTGTTCCTAGTTCAATTTGGGCTGTCATGGGCAATTTGTCTCAAAATGATTGTGAAAGGCATATAAAACCTCTAAAACAAAAAACAATAAAAATTTCCTTTCTTAAGGCAATCTTTTCTATGACCATGTCTCTATAGTTTTGAAAGTCAAATGGGCGTATGGAGCTATCCATACTGATGTACTCTTTAGAAAACCAATAATGGTGCTATCTATGTTACAAGCAAATAGAGGAGCTTCTTCAACCTATAAAAGGCCATGTTCATGCTAAATTTTGTGAGTTTGAACTCTATGACAAAGAAGTAACCATCAATTTTTTTGCATAATATTGTGCTGTTGTAAAGGAGTAGACTTTTCATAAGTGTGAAACGGCTGAGATAGAAGCGAGCGATTATAATGGGATCTCTTGGATCAAATGCTTATGAAAGGTGTTATTGCCTTCATGTCTTCTCGGTTAATTCGGACTATTTTTTGCAATGCATTGACAAGGGTTATTCATAATTTTTTGGATGAAGAGAATGCAACAAATAAATTTGGCCTTAATTGTTGAATCATACCAAAATTATTTTTCTTTAATTTTTATTAGTAGTTAGGAGAAGTACAAAGTGCTTCAATATCTCTATAGCCCAATTGTGATGAGAGAAATTTTATCTATGTTTGTGTCTTCACAAATTGCTCCAATCCACAATGATGTTTTGCTAAGTTTTTCTTTGTGGAGGTGTATAAAAATAGAGGATAAAAATGTTGAGTGAATTTTATTGTTAAAATAAAAATAAAAATGTTGAGAGTTTAAGCTCCCATTTTTCTACTATTTGATCATTTTTGGTAGGTGATGATGATATTCACCTTAGTCACCAATGAAGACTACAGGAAACCTATGCTCCATATAGAACTCATCAGTAGATAAGGAAAGTGGGTTGTTTCCCTTTGATGGTGCAACATACAAAACTTTATTGTTGTAATCAGTGATAGTGATGCTATGTAGCATAACATCAGTGTGAATACTATCCTCACCCTCCATTTTATCTATGCTTGTGTGTAGGGGAGTCTATGATTTTGAGGTTTCATGTAATTATGCAAGCCATTTATCATTTATGGTTATGTTTTCCTTCTTATATCGGGAGCTATTAAAGAGAAAATGTGTGGCCTTTAATGTCAACAATTGTCTCACAAATTTAGACAGATAGCAATCTATAAACTCTAACTAGACTAAAGCCTCATTCTAGATAAAGTGAGGAAGAACTTGTTGTGCATTTTCTATGTTTTCTAAACATTGACTGAACTCCCATACAAACCATATCGGTGATCATAAGCTACTTTAACTTGTGAGTGGAGGCGTAACTGCTCAAATTTTTTCCATGGATAGGTAGGTGTATCATGCATTGCCTTCATAAAAAAATTTATAGCCTTGGATCGCAGATGTAGATTAACAAAATGATGTCGGCTTGGTGAGGCACTTTCTATAGGATTTCTGTTTATTAGTCATTGTAATTTTGGTGTGATGTTAGGGTGTATGTGGTCATAAAGTGGTTGTTTTTCAAGAATTAAAGCTCCAATTATAATGTAAGGTATTCGTAATGGTTTCAAAAAAAAAAAATCTTACATAATGCAAGAACACTTTAAAGAGAAGAAAAATGCTAAATTGTGAGTCATATACTTGGGAGATTTAGCTTCTTGTACCTCATGGTGGCAGCTTGTAGTTGAATAAATGGGTTTGGTTGTTGTTAACCCACCTAAGGGAAGCTATTTTTGGTCCATTTGTATGTCATCATATAATAGATTATGAGCTGAATTTGTTGAATGAATGCCAATGATGATCTTTAGAGATTGGGCTTGATATTATTGGGTAACCTTGTCACTTAGGTGTAGAAGGAAGTCATAGATTTGGGATTAGTCAAGCTAGGCAAGTACTCAATCATTCTGAGGACTGCTTGGCAAGTACTCGGGGGGTGCACCTTTAGGAAACTATTCATTTAACATGCGTTCAAAGGGGATTAAGAGAACCCCTTTACATGCTTAAGATAGTTAAATGACCCCTTTCTCTTCAAAAACTTATAGGTTTTCCTCTAAAATCAAATTTTAAAACCCTTTTATTTTATAATCTTATCAAAATGTTAAAATTTTGGCAATTAGAAAACCCATTCATTTGAACTCATATGGTAGCCCCGAGGGTAAGTACCACTTAAAGCAATCAATCAAGCTAAAAACCTTCATTTGATATGGAACCCATGTCAGTAAGCACAATATAACTCGAAGGTCAAATAATGGCAATCTTGCAAGTAAAAAAGCATTGAGACAAGTGTTTGAATTGGTAGACAAACGGATTTGAAAACTATCCCAAAGCACAAAATCGACAACAAAACATGAATGTACTTGACATGGTCCAGAAGACTCAAGATGACAACATGGATGTTAGCTTTCATAGGCTAAATGACAATGAAATGTTGCTTTCTTTACATCTATGAGCACTCAATCGAAGCGTTGCAAGCCACTTTTTGTAGTGCTCATTTCTCCTTATCCATCTCACAAGCTCATGGGATAAATATTTAAGGCAAAGCTACACTACTACAAGCATATAAATTGTGATCTCATGCAACTTCCTTCTATACCTCAGTGACAAAAATATTCACTATCTACATAGTGCAAGAACACTTTAAGGAGAAGAAAAATGCTAAAAGAAAAAACAAAGGGGAAGAAAATCACAAATATACCAATGTGAAGTAGACCACCTCTTTATGTAGACACAAAAAGTCTTTTGAATTTCCATCTTCATGGTTCTTTTCATTTCCTAAACTCGCCCTTCACTTACACACTTAAGATATTTTGAAAAGCTTTTTATTTTTTCAAGATTAGGGAGACCTTTTTTTTTGTTTGGCTATAAAACTAGAAGATTGGGGAGACCTAATGGGTTGCTAGTTTATTCATGTTGCCTCTCCACAAGTGGATCAACACATCACATTCTTCAAGTGTCCAATGAATATTCTTACATTGTGATTGAAAACTCATGAAAGGATAATGTATTAAGCCCATACTAAATGCATCTATTATTATATGTCCTTTTTGGAATTGATGAAGCAATCTCCCAACTATTTGTTGTTTGATTTTTTGAATTGTAGCATTACAAAAAACGATCATGACTAGTCCTTTTTCAAATTTATGGACAAAATCCTTAACGGCTTCCATTGTGAGATATTGATGTTGTGTAAGTCTGGTGTACAGAGTTGAAGTTTGCAATGCTTTCAATTAATGAGTCTAGTTGTGATGTAGAGAATAATAGATTTTGCAATGAAATTTGTTGAATAGCTTTCAAATAGGCATCATGACATGGCAATCATCCATGATTATGTTTTTTTACAGTATATATGGAGTACTAAAAACAATTATTAAAGGATATGTTTTTATAAATACTGTGTCAATGTGTATGCCTTTTGGAATTCTTAACTTAACACCATTCTCCGTGATTGTGAAAAATGGTGTGTGTGTGTGTGTGAGTGTTTATGTATGTTAGGTAGAAGAAAAATGCAAAGATGCTTAATGTAGGTAGACGAAACAATTTCTGGGGGGGGGGGGGGGGAGAGAGAGAGAGAGAGAGAGAGAGAGAGAGAGAGAGAGAGAGAGATTTTGTTTTGTGTGCATATTTATTTGCATGGGAGTGTTTTTGTGTGTCTTTATTCTTTGATTATGCTCAACAAAAGAACAAGGGGATAGAAAACTAGGAGAATAGATAGATAGATAGTGTGTGTGTGGAAGAGATCAATAGTAAGAGAGAAGGTTAGCAAAAGATGGGCACAAAAAGAGAGAGAGAGAGAGAGAGAGAGAGAGAGAGAGAGAGAGAGAGAGAGAGAGAGAGAAAGAGAGAGCATGTGTGTGTATGTATTGATATGTCTGTACTTGTAAACATGTTTTATGTGTAATCCACACATAATAAGATATTCAGAGAGAGAGAGAGAGAGAGAGAGAGAGAGAGAGAGAGAGAGAGGGAGAGGGAGAGAGATCATTTAAATGCTAGACTCTAAGTACACAAATTACAAAAAGCACAACCACAAGCACGCACATGCATGGTAGAACGAAGAGGACAGAGTCACACATTAGTTTTGGATATCTAGATATAAATTATAATAAACATTCAAAAAAACGAACAGATGATAGGTAAAAATTTAATGCACTAAGGTTGAAGCTCATATGCCTCTACATTTCTTCTTGCATTAATTATAAAGCGACCAAAGTGTGTACTTGTTGCTAACGTATCTCTTGCATCAAGAACAGATTCAAGGTAAATCTAGGTGAGGCTTCTTTCCAATGCAATCACTCTACCTTTGCATCGATGACCTACACATAAAGAATCTTTTTGTCTTTAGTTGTAGTATGTCGTTGAGAAGTTGGAGTGCTTTCCGAAAAGGTACCAGAGCTCTAACTGTGAGAGCTTGTGAGGAGGTAGCAAAGGATTCACTTGATGAATTTTAGTATTGGGTGATGAATATTGCAACCATAGAAGTGTCTCTCCCATACACTCATGGACACACAGAACCCTCAAAATAAGACAAAGATGAAAACATCAAACCTTTAATCATATTTCATCAAGGGTAAGATGAAAGGGTTTATGGATGAATTTATAGTGGCTAGGCTTTGTCACCCAAACAAACGATGAATTGTTCTTTGAAACGCTAACTTTGTGCTCACAATGATGTATATAATCTACCTAGTGATAGCAAAAATGAGTTATGTATGTATAAGTCCTCTTGGTTCATGAAAAATCAAGTAGGACTCATCCCCTAGAGAAAAATAAATATGTACACATCAAATGAATTAGAATAATCTAGGAGTGGTAGAATAACGAGATGTAGAGAGAGAAGAATTTCTCGTAGTCTTTTGGATCTACAAGGAAGTACAATTCTTTGTTGGAAGTGAATTTGATAACTTGTACACCTTAACCCTAAGAGATTGCACAAAATGGAAAGGATGAAAGTTCACATTATGTAGGTTATTCATATGAGATGATATAAACATGGTAACTAGGATATGAGGAAGATAGAGATAGAGATAGAGGTATATACAGGTAGAGATTTAGTTAGAGAGGTAGATAGATGGAGAGATATAGTAACAAATAATGTAAATAGCTACACCTTAGGCAATACACCCACAAATATATTGTTGATGTGTTAAAGAAGCGAGTGAGTAGTAGCCTTTGACACCTTCTCTGACCAACCAAAATCCTTTATTGATGAGTGAAAGATGTATAGATGGGATGATCACAATCTTACTAAATTATGTGGGTGTTTACAAATCTAGCTAGAATTCCCAAGGTATAACTAAAAGTTAGGGTCCTCCCTATGTCTCACTCCTACCAACTAGCATCACTCCATCCACTACTCTTAATTGATTTACAAGGAAGAAGAGGGTCCTTTATTCAGGTAGAGAGAATCCTCCTTAAGAGTTTCACTTGAAAGAGATGATCCAGTGTAAATAGGAGATGAAAATAGTTAAAAATGACTTGTGATGTGGATAGACAAAGTGGGGTTTACCATTTTGATCATATCTCTTCATCCATAGCTCCAAAAAATACAAAAAAAATTGGAGCATTTTTCTTTTCTAACCTTCTAAAAGTATTTTCCATCTTAAATTGGCCATTTTAGTATAGGGGAAATAAAGGAGAACAAATGAAGTTGATTTAAGTGCTTATGGACCAAGTTGGGCAAAGGATTGGGACCAAAAGAGGAGAAGTCTATCAAAGTGCAAGGGCAGTTTCTATTAGGATGATTATGTCCTGAGAAGCCTTGATCAAAGGTACTGGACAAAGGAGATTACCTAGAGCAATTATAGGAGTCTAAAAATAGAAAGTACTTGTTCTAAGTTCAAGTCATTAAAACAAATCTTTAGACTCTAAGTATGAAGTTTAAGAGGGCCTCATGATAAATTTCTAACTTGCCACAAACAATCTAGATGGTCTAAATTTTGTAGGTTTTGGGAGTAGCTTGGCGGCACCTCCAAAGCACTGTTCTAAGGTGAAGTTTTAAATCCCATGGGTGAGTTTTCTTTTTACCAAGGTCCATTTTAGTTTAGTAGGTTCTAAATTAGTGAGTAGGCTATAGACTGGGTCAGCTTCCTAAAGCTCCAAGGTTTGTACAAAGCTCTTGCACCGAGCTAATTAAATTAAAGGGTAAGTTTATGGTTTTTAATAAGTGAAAGATAAGGTCTAAAGTTTAAGGTTAGATGAGAACTTTATTATTTCAAAATTTGACTCTAGTCCTTTTCTAAGCTTGGCTAGGCCACATGTCCAAAGTAGCACATACTTGCTTTGTGTGAACTCAACAAGTGTGTGTAGGCATATGTAGTGTACACTTGCCAAGAAAAGTGCAAGAGAAGGGGGGGCTAGTTGTTTAAGAATAGGAAGTGAGGACAAGTATTTGAGTATGCATAAGTTTCATTTTGGGTTGCTCACTTCTCATTAGGCAAGTGGTAAGCATTCCTTTTAAAGTTTATTAACAAGTTTTGCATGAATTAAAAGCAAGGGGTCATTGGGAATTCTCATCTCTTCACCCTCATTCACACACTCTCAAGTGCTAAGTGTGTACAAGAAAATTCTCTCTCCCTCTCTCTCTCTCTCTAGAGATTGACTCTATGGTCAAGAGCTTAGCTATGGATGAAAATCCAAGCAAGTGAAAGCTTCATCTCCTTCTTATTCATGAAGTTCTACTACTCTATTATGATAATCTATGTTAAGAGCTTGTCCATGGACTAAGCATATATGAAGTAAAAGTTATCTTGCTTGAAAAATACTTCTTTTATCCTCATCTACCTATTACCCCATAATTCTTTCTCCTACTAGGGTGTTTAGGGCTTCAAAAGGAGGATTACAACATGGAATCTTGAAGAACACCATATTCTTGGTTCAATAAAATAATTGCAAGAGCACAAGTTATATTGTAATCAAATCTCTCTTCGCGAGAGAATTGTAATGCAAAGACCTTTTAGAGGGGGGGCTTGCACCAAGAAAATCCGGTCCCCACCAAGTTGTCAATCTCAATTGTGGTATTCTCTTTGAATTATGGCATAGTTTTTATGTTATAAAGTGTGAATGTGCAATGAAATCAGCCCGACACAAACTTTAATCTCTTCTAAATAAGTCTCTTAAAGAAAAATCTCTTTTTTCATAAGCTAAATTTTCATAAGCTAAATTTTCATTGAATGTAAAGTAAGTGTTAGATCCTTTTACATCGGTATGAGAGCTAAGGTTTCTCTTTTCTTTCCTAAGAAGATATTTCCTTGAGTAATCTATAAAAGGTTGGAGTTATTCATTGCAATAGGATATGTGGGATTGGGATTTACTATCTTACTTGGCATGCTTGATTACAGGATACGAAAGACACTATTGGGAACTATGTTTTAATAATGGAGTCTTTTAAGACTTGCCTATGGCTTAACCATTATTGAGCTATTAGCTACTTGATAAGAGCTGGTTTCAACTTGGCATTGCTAAACCCACTCCACAAGTCTTTGCAAAATTAAAAAATATTTTAAACAACGGGTATATTTACTCAAGTGCTAATTCTTTAGGGATAAGAGTAGTAGTAGCCAAAGTTTTGGAAAAGAAGATCAAGGTCAAAGAGTTCAAAAAGGGGAATATGGTTCTACTCTATCAATCAAAGTTATCCCCAAAGAAACCTAACCTGAAAGTTGCATGGTCAGGACCTTTAAAGTTGATTGGGTTTTCTCCAATGGCATAGTTAGGCTTAAGGATTAATTAGGATTACTATTGATAGGGTTCTACAATGGAGCTAAAATCAAGCTTTACTATGCCAAATCAAATGAATCCCCAGCATCACATGTTTAGGATACCAATTCTGAACCGGATGAAGAGTCTTTGAATCTGCTCAATATCAAACCAACTATAGGGAAAATGGAGGAAAACCAAAAATCGGTAGATCTGTTGGGTACGGTTCCCTTTAAAATCAGCCTAGTGGGGAACCAAAGGTGTCTAAAACTCATATCAATCACTAGTAGAACATTTGTGAATGAATCATTGGGATAATCTTTCTAGTAATGTTTAGAAGGACCAACCAATGCATGCATGCCATGTCAAAATTGGTGGATATAAGTTTGAGGTAGCAGGAGCATGGTGCATTCATGGTGCCTATTTGTATAACTATGCAAAGAGTGCACAACCCATCACTCTTTCCGTAGAGACTTTCTTAATTAGATCCTTGGCCTACAGAGCTCCTTGCACTAGTACCTGCATCCTCGCTGCCTACACAACTTATTGATCACATCTTGCCCTCATTGACTCCCTCCCCTTTGATTGTCTTGTTTACGTAATCAACAACTCCTAAGTGTTCTTACTTTGATTTTACTTCTTCCTCCAATGAATTATCCTTGTCTACTCAAGGTCTCTCACATGATTCAAAAATGGGCAAGCAAAAATAGTTGATGTCAGAAACTATGCAAACAACAATGGATGCACATGCTGCAGAGATTGAAGAGTTGTTGAGTTCAGTTGAACAGGAGAGTGAAAGGGCCTTACTCAAATTGAGGGGTATGGAAGTGGTAATGGAGGCCACCAAGATTAGCTTTGATGAAATATTATTCAGCAGGTTGTGGACACGTTCAACCCAGATATGGGCACTGCTGAGATTAATGGCATACCATTGTAGGCCACCAAGATTATCTTTGATGCAAAAATATTCAACAGGTTGTGGATACATTCAGACTAGATATGGGCACTGTTGAGATTAAAGGCAGACCATTGTAGGAAATAGCAAAATTTCTTCTGATGTTCTGCATATACTATCCTCAATCAAGGCCAACCCTATTCAACTAAAGAATAATTGTGAATCAGTATTTGATTCCTAAATATTTATAAGGCTTATGACAAATGCATTATCCACGTATTTGCTGAATCCCTTTTTAAATAAGTGTTGTACATTTTATAGTTGAGGAAATTGCATTTGGATAGTAGTTTGGTTTGTGTTGATTGTTGTAGAAGAAATCCTATACCGTGAATTGAAAATTATGCTTGATTGAACAAGTGGTTCAAAAAATGTCCAACATGTGATGGGCGATCATCGTACAATATATGTAAATTTGTTTATGTGTTTTTTATAGAACTCGTCAATACGTGAGTTTGAAAAAATAATAATAATTATATAGTCCATTATAGACACAATCAAGATGCGTTATTAGTTACGAAGGCCTCCCCTTAAACAACAAAGTGAAGGTGCACATTGACATTTTAAAAGAAAATAAAATCAATAAATTAAAGTAAGAAGATGCAACCTTTGGGACTTTAAGACATACTTGGCTCCTACTCGCTTACTCGAAAAGAAAATTTGTTTGTTTTGGAGATGCTCTCCTTTATTCTCGGACCCCTATGAGCTCCCTCCCCACCCCCCTCCACGTCAACCTCCCTTTCCACACAGGCGCTCTGCGTCCACCACCTCGCCGCCTTCCATCCCCAACCCTACCTGCGCTGCCTCGCCTTCTTCCATCCCCAATCCCTATTTGCGCTACAGCAGACATCGAAAGCACTTGCTTGGAGAGAGAGAGAGAGAGAGAGAGAGAGAGAGAGAGAGAGAGAGAGAGAGAGAGAGAGAGAGAGAGACTGCCACCATGCTCCCTCCTTCCGCCCTGTCTCCTCGTCCCAGACCTGTGACGTAGAGATGTCTCTCCTCTACCTTGATCCTACTCCCTCTCACTTCCCCCCGCGAGAAAGAAAGAGAGTGTCTACAGTCGTCCTACTCGCGAGCACCCGCACATACACAGAGAGCTGTGCTATGAGAGAGAGAGAGAGAGAGAGAGAGAGAGAGAGAGCATGTAACTCACGACAGAGAGACAAAGGGAAAGAGAGGGGCATGCCCTGCACGTGGCCTGTCCCCTCTTCCCTCCCTCACCCTTCAATTTCCTCCTGCCCTTTTCTAGCTCCAACTAATGAGTGAATTTTTTATTTTCTAGGATTGGGTACCCCATACTAGAACAAGAGAATGTTTTAATGCTTTCGTAAAAAATGATAGGTTTAATAAGCTTAAAAAATACCAAAACAATTTAACCAAAGAATTTTGCATGGTGGTCTTCTTACGGTGACTTTGTGTCAGGTGTTGAGTGAAGGATAGAGCTTCATGGTTCTGTATGGCACTTGGCTTGCCTCAAAGGCTTGGTATCAAGTGGTCGCGGGTGGTCACTTGGTGGATTAGTTCGGCATGCCAGTGTTCGTGTGGCCTGCAACCTACTAATGGTGGGAGTGGCTCTCTTGTGCAGAGTATGGATTTGGTGTTGAAGGGGGAGCAGACTTGATGTGACATGATTTCCTTGCTTTGTGGCTTCATTCTCAGGTCCCAATTTCCTATCTGTAGTAATGTTTTATTTCCACAATCTTATTTCATTGTTGTGTTTTGGAGGGTGGCACCTTGTCTAGCTGGTGTCGTGCTTTGTTCTAGAGGGGAATTGCATCCGGGTATGTTAGGGTTGGTGTTCTTTGGTAGTACCCTTTGGTTCATTGTATCCGTGCTATGGTGTGCTGGTTTGTCGGATTGTATATTCTATGTGAACTTTTGGTGATCTGTATAGCAGATTTAGGGATCGTGCAAAACCCGAAACTTTATGTACCTAAGTGTTATGGCAGTATTCCATGGCACGGTTTGTGCATGGAGTAGTTATTGTAATTTTTTGTTTGTTCTTAATATATTGACTCACATAATGTGAGTCTGACAGAGAAAAAAGAAGAAGAATTTATGAAACTATCTAAAATCAACTTGCTGAGCTTTCAAACTCTTTCGGAAAAGTTAAGTTTATAGTAAAGAGTATAAGGGTTTTTTACTCTTTTGAATTAAGACAATATATAAAAATCTACTTTCTTTTTTAGTTGTAGGTTTCACAAGACTATAATTCTAGTTTTTTTTTAGCATTGCTGGATTGCAAGTTCTGTGGTGATATCAATGACCATCTTTGTGTGTGTGTGTGTGTGTGTGTGTGTGTGTGTGTGTGTGTGAGAGAGAGAGAGAGAGAGAGAGAGAGAGAGAGAGAGAGGGGAAGGGGGAGAAGAATGTGAAAGGGCCATTCTAATTTGTACCAAGAAAAAACTCATGTACAAATGGCTTCATGAGACCTTGAGTGCAAGCACACCTAGCTATACATCTGCTAGCTTAGTGCCATTGTCTGTTCATGGGTTGTGACCTTATTGGACCTTATCTTGCAGATTGCGTAATGCATGCATGGATGAAAGAAGTAGCATAAAGTGCGTCAATTGCCTAAGGTACCAACCTAAAGTGTTGGACGGTACATATCACCAAAACCTGCGTTTTTAGGTTGTTATGTTGAGAGAGAGAGAGAGAGAGAGAGAGAGAGAGAGAGAGAGAGGTGTCACATGTAGCATGGAGCAAGAACAGATCGATGCAATTGAAAACCTGCAACAAGGTTAAAATTCTTTGGTACACTTTGACCATGTATCATGTCATTGATGCTATATAAACAAGTCACAAGCCGAAAATACCAGTGAAAATTGAATCATAGCAATTTACTATACAATAGATTTAGTAATGAGCAAGAGGGGAGAGAGAGAGATAGAGAGCGAGAGCGAGAGAGAGAGTTCGTTGAAAATGTCAATGAGCTATTTTTAGCACAAGCTTCACCAAGGCCTCCACCAAAATTGTATGTATTAATAACATAGGAAATGTGTGTTGGTGCAAGTGAAGAGTGGTAGTCGTCCCTGAAGTAGGTTGCAAGACCAAAGGCTCCAATAAAATTCTTGCAAGCGCAAGATTTTAGATGGATATTGAACTTCTTTGCCTGTCTTTTGGAAGAATATGGAGCCCTTCAATCTTGTTTTTTTTGTTAAGAAATTGTGAGTAGAAGTGTTGTACTAACACAAAAAAGAATGTCTATAAAGCCCCAACATAGTCAATGCCTTGAGGAGACAACACATATGGAGCCCTTCAAATCCTAGCATGAGTCCTGCTACACATTGTACATAGAGATTATATATGCCGTGCTAAACACATCATGAACCTATTTGGAGCACTGAACATCAGTCCAACAGGCCTCATGAAATTATTACTTGTGAAAGAAGTCACACATAATGTTTCTCATCTTTTTTGCTTTTCTTTCCTCAATTTCTTAAAATACTCCCAAGTGTTTAATCATATTTTTTAATGCTTTTGGAATATATTATAATCTAAATAATATGCATTTTCACACTAGCTTTCAAAAAATGATATTCTATTGTGACAACAAATGTTTTAAAGTGCTAATGCCTTTTGTCACTTTCTATGCAACCTACTGGCTCTACGCTCTCATTAACGGAAATCTCACTAGATCCCCCCTGCCAAAAAAAGGCGCAAAATGGCCTCTCTCTCTGCTCTCTCTTTCCTGCGTCGACCTCTGCCCTGCAGCTCCGATCAAAACCCCCCTTCGCGATGCGCCTAGATAGCTACTCGCGCGGATTTGCAGCTGTGATAGCCCAACGAAGCGCACACCATGCCTTGCGCTATGAGACAGAGAGATGCAACCGTTAGTCTCAATGCGCGTGTACACACAGACACACACGATTGAATCTGATGCACAAGCAAATATCCCACTCTCTCTCTCTCTGCATTGCTCTCAACATTTGGCACGTCGATGCTCAATTCGTGCCACCTGGCCACCGTCACGTCACCCTTTCCTTGCCTTTTCTCTCGCCTCACTCCAGAGTCGACGAATCTTGCTTGATTTTTTTTAATGAGACCTACTTGCAAAATTGGGCATGCCTACTCTCAGTTATTTTAAGAGCCCCTTATTATTAAAGTCCTCTCAATAGTTTTATGTAGGCCATAGTGAACTTTGACCTTGTGTGCACCTTCTTGCTTGATCATAAAGGTCACTATGATCTTGTTTGAGAGAGATTTGTGTGTACAATTAAGATGCATACACAATCTTCAACGCCTTTTGAACTTGTGAGGAGGACACCTGTTGTCTCTTTTAAATAAGGGCATTATCACTTCGGCCTCTTTTATCATCTAGGTATGCAACTTTTGGTCCCTCAACAAAAAGCTCAAGAAGTGGATTGAGCTTTCATACGATTTAGGAGACCCCACCTGTCTAGACACAAATGCAAGAACACCTGTCTAGACACAAATGCTAAAAACACAGATGTAGATTGCGATGGGGTCATAACATGTGGCCAAAAATGACCTAGCACTTATGTCATTTAACATGGGACCAAAAATTCATTGGCCAAAATAAGCAGTTTCGTTTGACGAAGTTGATGTCTTCATCATGGACTCCATTCCTACTTGCTCTATTACTCGGTTCTCTTCTAATACATAGAATATCACCAGATTCCTTCCTCCCCTCCCCCTCCTCTCTTTCTCTCTCTCTGCGCGCGTACGTGTGTGCACGTGCAAAGCTCAATATCGCCATCGCTAGAATTTCACTAACGTCTTGTGATATTAGGGTTTCTTTACGCTATCTAGGGCTCCTTTATGTTTACTCATCACCTGTACCATTGACGCTTCTTTTTCATTGTCTGCACTCTATAAGAGTTTTGCATTTCTTCCCGCGACGTTGCTCTGACTTTTTCGACGAGCAAGCCTTCTTCTCCTCCTCTTTTGCGAGTCTTCGCTTGGATTCGAGGTTCCTTCTCTCTGTGCAAGGCGTCAATCTTGGCGGGGTACGTCTTCATGCGCGTCCTGTAGCGCGAATACAGATGCAAGTCTCACGATCAAATACGAGACAGAGTTATACCCCTAGTATTTTGTCATAAATTCACAAAATGCTTGACAAATTTATCAAAATTTCCTAAATACCCCTAGTTGTCAGCATAAATTTATCCAAAAATAAAAAAGTTTGTAGCTTTTCATAAGAAGACTGATTGTCTATTATACAAGAATATGCTAAAACTAAAATTCGAGTTGGTTGCGGAGATGAATCGCTTTATTATTTTAAGACATAATTACCTTTTTTTGTAAGGTAA